>NC_089284.1:14807020-14819516 GCF_963678975.1 Dysidea avara | reverse complement strand
AATCATGCCAGCACAATTTGATGGTTGGTTGGTTGATTGGTGGTAGTGCCTGTGGAGATAGATTCTTTATGTTTTTATAAATGAAAATTGTCCATATCATTTGTAACACTGTCACAAAAGGAGGTTGATAGCTGGAGAGTGTGAATGGCCAGTCACTTTTGAGTCAGTATTTGATAGTAGAGGCATGCATTCAGACAAAAATACGAAGTCTGGCACTGTTCTTTCTTTATGCATAGGTTCACTAGGCACTGCAATGTTATTTAAAATGCAAACAAACAAAAAAAATTTGGGATTTTAGAAATAAAAATTAAAGAAACAAGGGAGGTCACCTACACCTGCAGATAATCTATTGGACATTTGACTCCTAATTCAGCTATTGTTCTTGCATGTCATTTTTAAATGGTACCTAAATAAAGTTCTATGTAGATATGCTCATTTTGTTGTGTAACAATCTGCACTCTATTCTAGCAGTGTTGATTTTTTATTCAATACCTCCAGCCCGCCTACATACGTTTAGAAAATGTATCTCCTACCCGCATCTGTTTAAAAAAAACCCAAAACAGGAAACTAGCAATCAACTTTACCTGGTCTTATGTTATGAACTCTTGCTAAATCAACATAAGTTGATAACTGCTTGCTTAGCTAGGACAATGAAATAATTTTTAATGATGTGTGCATAATGCACCTTGTCTAGTGGGATTGCTTGAAATCAGTATACCTAGTGACTGTTCTATTAGGGAGTGCTCATGGAAATAAGCTCTGTAGTTTGAAATATCCACCTAATAAGCTAGCATTATGCTATTCGCATATTTGATGCAGGCTTATAATGTGGTATAGTGTAGTTAACAACTATACTTACAGTAACTAGATTATCATAATTATGAGACTGGGCCTGCAAAAATAAGGCATGTGGGCACATGATTTTTGCCTACTTTTTCAAAGTTTCATCACTCGTAACTTTTTGACCATAATGCTATGGCAATGCAATTTCAGCTTATAGTAGGCATTTAATTGGCTTTAGGATGCAAGTTACAGAATGCAAATATTCTGTTCCAGTACTGAGATATGATCTGTAAAGTGACAGGGTGTAGTTTGTGCCCACATGCCCTATTTTCGCAGGCCCAGTCACATATTGAAATTCACGATGTCAGGATCATTTTTACACATCACATTTCAACCTTGTTACAATATGGCTGAGACATTCTCAAAGTCAGCAACTTACACTGTTATGTAGACTCAACAGTTTGTACAAGGAGATAATACTATAAAAGCTTTAATTAAATTACCATTCTTCAAAACACTAAAGAGAAATCCTTTCAAGCTGTCATGCACTTGTTTGATACCGTAGCTACACTTGTTTGATAAAATCCATAATTTAATTAGCTAAACACTGATTAAGTAATGATACTACATTGTTCTCAAATAATCTAATCTGACAAAGTAGAATAATGGTATCTAGAATAACGCAGGATGTGCAACATCTGATTGGTTACCTTAAAACTTAATCACTCTGTGCCTCCTTCTGTCATGAAATAATGCATTCTCGTCATCTATAATCAAATATTTAAAATTTGGTGCAGGTACCTAAAAATTGATGCGAGCAGTGACAGGAAACAAGGAATTTAATAATGATGGCCATATATTGTGATATAAGCCTAGGTAAAGCAAAATGCACCCAAGATGTCATTGTATACTGTAATATTTTTTGATAAAATAGCTTGCAATGTTGTATGCTAGTCATGTACCATGTTGTATTGTACTTGTAGTACATCTGTGCTACAAGTGTCGTCAGTGTAAATACATAACTAAGTAATGAGTTGTGTATTGCAATAATTATTATCGTATCACAATAGGTTGAGTGCAATAGTTGTGATAAGAAAGTATCCTACGTATATTGCACACCACTAGTGAACACCTTTTACTATAGCTTGTTTCCCATCACCCAATGGAACAAAAACTGATGCGAGTGGGAGTTTTGATTATTAATTATACACTTGACTATTGTTATTTCAGTCTCTGACTGCTTTTTTAAAGTATCTCGATCTTGAAGGCTGCCATGCAGGACTGTACCACCCATCCACCTTGTTGAATAAGAGTGAAGACACTTCCACCCTTCTGCTATGTTTATATGCACAGCTAATGCATTTAAAAACTGATTGTACAATAGTCAAACATTCTTAGACCATTTCACAATAAAATGAGTGCTGAAGTATGTTGTGAGTGCAATGTCATATTACAGAGGCTAGTCACTTGATAATCTTAAGTCAAATTATGTGTACCATTGTAATGAGGTTTGACCGTAAGCAAAAGTTATGGCTAATTATAAGGACTTACAAATTAGTTCTGAAATAATTGAACCCTACATCTTAGTTACATGTGCACTTATTCTATAGTTGTACTGACATACATAGTCATAACACAGGATTCTACAGTAGCCTGAAGCTTTGTGTAGTTGCAGCTTTAAACAAAGTGAGACACTACTCCAGAACCTATATTATGTATATAAGAGGGTAGACCTTTGAGTATGTTTGGTTGTACCCAAGCAGCTAAAGTTAGTGCTTACAAAGCACTGGTTAGACCCTACCTTGAATATGCTTGCGTAGTGTGGGCGCCGTACACAGCACAGGATATTAGTTTGTTGGAATCGGTGCAAAATAGAGCTGCACGCTGGATTAAAAGCTTTTGGGATGCAGCTGCTCAAAAATGGTCTAAGTCGTCGTCGGTTTGCATCAGTGAACTGGGATGGCCTTCACTTAAAACACGTCGAAGCTATATATCTATCTGGACCCTCTACTCCATTTATCATAAAAGAACTGCCATCAATTTCTCAAGGTATTTTCATTTTAACACATTGGCTACGAGGTCACATACTTTGACATTAAATCTTGCGTCGTCAACTATCAATGCATTTCGGCACTCATTTTTTGTGACTACACCTTTTCTTTGGAACTCAATTCCTTTTGAAATTTTATCTCAAAGGACTGCTGGCAGTTTTAAGACTAGGTTAAAACATTATCTTTTTTTGTAATTAGGTTTATTGATTTGTAATTATTAAGTAGTTCATGTTCCTTTTGTATTTGTTTGTGTGTAATTGTACATGTGAATGTATGTTCTGTGTTGGGGATCACCTTGTACAGGCAGTATTGCCTTTTGTGTTACCCATCTTTGGAAAAATTGATAATAATAATAATAAATAATAATCTTGTCAGGAATGGGATTTGAACCCATGCCCACATTAGTGAACCAGATCTTAAGTCTGGCACCTTAGACCACTCGGCCACCCTGATTTTCTGTTTATGGAGAAGGTATTTTTTTACTATAATGGTACAGTGTAGCTTGACTTGACTTTGATCCAGACACTTTGCTTGTGTTTCGCAGAAAGTAATAATGTAGTGTGTTTTCATTTATATGAAAGAAAGAAAGGGAAAAATAAAAGAATTGATAGTCAACCTTGTCAGGATTGAACCAGTATACACACATTTAGACCCCTGAAATCAGAGCACCTCACTACTAAGGACGCATTGATAATGTTGCTATTTGTATAAGTGTACACCCCATGGTCCCAAGATATCCACTACACAACTAGTGTTGTGTGTAGGTTGTAGTGCTATCTGCCATACAATGCCAGTGTGGCCCTTCTTTGTCACTATGTTTGCATTATCCCCATTAATGGTAATTCTTTAAAGCCAAGTACGTGGCATGTACACTGTACACTACCTTTGCATGTGTGTGAGCATTTGCAGTAGAACTATGTAAAAAAAAAAAAAAAAAAAAAAAAGGAAAATGTCAGGAATGGGATTCGAACCCATGCCCACATTAGTGGACCAGATCTTGAGTCTGGCGCCTTAGACCGCTCAGCCACCCTGACTGTTGATGATTGTAAGGCAAAATTTTACTATAAGAGTGGCTGTAGATAGTTTATATTGTTAAAACAACTCCAATGTGTCAAGTACTTAGTAGTAAATGAATGTATGACCTGAATGGCATCAATTTCACAGATTACAAAAAAAAGAAAAAATCTTGTCAGGAATGGGATTCGAACCCATGCCCACATTAGTGGACCAGACCTTGAGTCTGGCACCTTAGACCGCTCAGCCACCCTGACTACTGAAAGCTATCATGTATAATTTGCTATAAGTTTAGTTATGGTAGACAGAACAACTCAACCAATTGCATAATAAAATGGTTGATACTTACACACCGAAGACTGGTTCCATTTACTCATGTACAAAAGTGGTAAATGTATACTGACAACTAGCACAAGTCTGGGAATCTCCACAGAAGGACACTGTACATGGAAGCTACTGATTGGGGTCTAGAAACTGTACCACTTATTCAAGTATCCACAAGCATTTGGAAGCTATATATGTAGCTTGCCAGGTGCTGTATGCTGTGCTGAAGTAAGGCATCACTGTCTTACATCAACCACATGCTTCAAACACATGATAATCACATGGTAATCACATGGTCTGCAAATTCAATTTAAAACTTTACTACACAGTATGGCCAGCTATGAATTTACAACAGAGAGAAAGAAATCGAAATTAACACATCTATTTTGGGTACATGACTAGTGTCCAATGGAGTCTGTGCAGTACTGGCTTCAGGTTTAACTTATACAAGCACTCAAAAATGCTTGATGACTGAAGCACTACCAGAGAATAAAGCCTACATACAAATTTTACGCTAACCATTTGATAGTTTGCTCCTTTTCATGTGGTAGGTCACATATTTTCTCCATGGCAACATTGGAGGCGTTCAGTTGTGATTCGATATCTTCAGGTGGCAACTTCCACAATGAAGCTCCCATCACTACCTGATTATCCACCACTAAGAACAAGACACACTCTAGTAATTACACCACAATGTCTCCTGCATGAATTTATTACATGTACATTCTGTCATACTAGTGACGATACTACAGTGAACCCTGTCAAATCAGATCACATGAGATCCCCTGTCTATACATTAGCCAACTTGATGATTGCTGAATGTCTCATTTCATGTACGTATAGGGTACAAAGTAGCCTGTCTAATCCATCCACCTGGTGAGAAAATTGTGGCCCAAAAGTGACCAGATTAAACAGGCTTCATTGTACCTGATTATATGTGACCTGCTGAGCAAAAACCAGCCATTTTTGCCCATTCTTCAAATTCGCTTCTCTGTTATCTATAGTAACAAAGGAGTGGACAGCCAAAGTTTCAGCCTCTTGGAATAAATAATATTGGAGTTATAGTGCTAGACAGTTGAAACAGGAATAAACTCGATTTATATAGCAACAATACAACAAATAAAATACAGGCACTTATTTAATCGATCATAACTCACAACTGAAACAAGCTACGGAGACAGGGTTTGGCTCAGTCTGATCACCATGAACTGGCACATCGATCAAGGTATAGTGTTTTCCCTGTAGTATACGTTTCCGTGTGGATAAAGAAGAAGGCCATTTCAACAATGAAATGATGACGGTAAACTTTATTTCTACTGCATCATAAATAAGTGCCCATAACCCACATACCATACATTTTACGGACACGAACCAAAGATATTTTACTCCCAATGAACAGGAGAATCTGGTGGTGTATAGCTTATTAGAGCTTTGTTTCAGTAAATACCGAAGCAATTGAAACGTGCATAAAATTATTATTTTTACCTCAATATGTTTTGATAGATAATAGAAGTTCAGCTGGTTTTCGTTCAGCGGGTCACATATACCTCTGGCGTCTGGAGGTATACAGTACTATTAGTATTATTATCCATGGCAGTACATAGTCTGCAATACTGCATATATGTACTGATAGGAAAGGAATTTATATTTGGCAACTTTTCTCTATAAAATGTAGCAAAATTATTGCGATTTAAAAGTTTGGTGACTATTGTGAGTGACGAGTAACTCCTTCACCAAATTAATAGACCTATTTTGTACTGCAAATGACAAAAAAATTGAGGAAAAAAAATTGTCAGGAATGGGATTCGAACCCATGCCCACATCAGTGGACCAGATCTTGAGTCTGGCGCCTTAGACCGCTCGGCCACCCTGACTGTTGACATTGCTAACTAAATTTCTATACTTTAAAGGTGACTGTTGTACAATTTTGATCTGGATACATTACAGAGAAAAGCCTGAGTATTCTCATGTGCAAACATATACCCGAAAAGATGCCACATGTATTTTCCATTTAACTCTTACTTGTATTTTGAGTATTGGGGATTTAATAAAACAAGTATAAGAATTGATTGGAATATTAAATTAGTAAAACAAGGGAGGCCGCCTACACCTCAGGTATACATTTTAATCTCTTACATATTTTAGGCTATAAGTGTAGGAGACCATGATCCTGTACAGATGAAAACGATAAGCCTGGTGCCATTCTTTCTTCTAATGCAGTAAATGTGATTATCAGCCCTACCTAGCCTTCTTATACTAAAGTTTAACTCAACATCCATCAACAGTCAGGGTGGCCGAGCGGTCTAAGGCGCCAGACTTAAGATCTGGTCCACCGATGTGGGCATGGGTTTGAGTCCCATTCCTGACAACAAAAATTTAAAGTTTGTGGGATTTAATGTCCACTAGTATATCTTCAGGTGTAGGTGACCTCCCTTGTTTTACTACTTTTTATTTCTTTGATTCCAAATTCAATTAAAAATTTTCTTCTACTTGTTAACTATAGTTAGTACTACTGTACTGATACAAAAGCAGGTATGATAAAACTATGGTTATTGCATTCATAAATGATTATACAGAAAACTGAAATCCTGGATAACTGCGTGACGGTCTGGATAACTGTGTGACGGTCTGGATAACTGTGTGACGGTCTGGATAACTGTGTGACGGTCTGGATAACTGTGTGACGGTCTGTATCCCCTTATCATTTGTATGAGAGACTTCATGGTAAAAAATAAAAATAAATAGTGCGTACACCTGTAGTATGCTTGCAGAAAATTAAAAGAAAAAGTTGTCAGGAATGGGATTCGAACCCATGCCCACATCAGTGGACCAGATCTTAAGTCTGGCGCCTTAGACCGCTCGGCCACCCTGACTGTTGTTAATGATACTGCAAAAATCGCCATAATTATGTACAGTATGTACACCTCATTGTAATGAGTAGTTACAATAACAAAGTGAGTATAGCTTGTTGTATTCACATTGACAACTATTGGCTAAACACCATCACAGTGAAAACCCTCTAGTGTCTATAACATGCACGTTACTATTCAGAATTGCTGCCAAGATGAAGAGGTTTTCCCTATTTAGAGTTAAACGTGTACATGTATGGAGCCAAATCTGTTGGGAGAGAAATCAAAAGAATTTTGTTGGGCAGGTTTAGTAAATTTCAAATGTACCAGTAGTGTGAATGGGGTGTAAGCGAATAAACAAGATTCCCCAGCTCTTTTAGCATACTTCACATTACCACAGACAAACTTTATATAGTTTACCAATGTCAGTTGAGTTATGAACATGCACAATAGCAGTTTATCGGGAATACCAAGAAAACTCCTGACTTAACCCCAGTTAACAAATGGGAAATCAACGATAAAAAGATAGCTAGCTACTACTAGCAGCTGGTTATATGCAAAACAAGTGTAATAGTACATGCACTGTATCTTGTAACCATTTACAATGAGCCGGCCTTATCCTCAACCAAAGTTTGTTTTAGCGGTACCACATTGATAGTCATAAATTTAAATAAATTCAAAGTTTTCAGACAAGTGATAAAGTACTGAGTTATAAGTCATACCAGGGGCTCATAAGTGCCACAACGCGCTTTCGGTGCTTATAAGCTCCTTGTCATACAAGTGTTATGGTGAGAAGTATGCTAAAAGAATTGACTTCAATGGGAATCCTATTTACCTATATTTGCTTATTTAAGGGGGAGGAGTTGCACTTATTTGGATGTATTGAACTTCATTCCACCATTCCAGTAGTCCACTCCACTCAGGGATGTTCCCACAGTGGTTGGCAGTAGTCGGGACCGACCACCACTCAAATAAAATAACCACCACTACCACTCACCAACCAAAGGCCCTGCAAGTCGGGACCGACCACCACTCAAATAAAATAACCACCACACCACTCACCAACCAAAGGCCCCACACTACATTTTTGGACCCAACTCTCTCTCTTACAGCCACCACTATTCTAAACCTGGGCACATCGCTGATTCCACTGTTTACACACTCTTGTAATAACATATAATTAACTTAATTTTCTACTGACCAACAAACCAATTGCAATGCTTTAAACCAAGCACAATTTGACAATGGCTAACACTACGGGCTTGATCTCTTCACTGTTCAATGTTGCTTGGGCCCGACACATGTCTTCACCCGGGGCAGCAGCTACAGTGCATGAATAACTTTATCTTTCCATTTCTTTCTCCGCTAGCTCTAAGGTGTTGAGTTATGGGTATTGCAGTGTTGATTGCTATCACTTATATCAAGAGTTCATAATATTATGAACTCTTGCTTATATAAAATAAATGAGATGTACCACCAGTAATTTTCATGCCATATTTGCTATATTTGAATTGAGTGGATTCCAGAGGTGCTTCTCATACTTTTTCATAGCTGCAAACAAAGTGAAATGGACCTGTTGCTAACCAGGGATTGATGGTTGGGTGATGCACAATTACTTTAAATTATGATACAAAAAAGTTAGCAAATTAGTATAAGGAATTTTGGTGCCTGTCAGGTTGAAGTGCTGTTGAACAGTGAAAAATCAGGCCAACAGCCTTAGCTGTATGCTAGTCTGAAGGCATCAGTCAGCCAGTAATTCAGTCAGCCAGTAAAAAAAGTTCCACCGAATATATATTTAAAAACCTACTTGGAAGCGTTTCAGCTCACACTGAAGGCACTTTTAGGCTCAGCTACACCTAACCAATACTGCAAGCTGTCATGAAGGTATTGTGAGGCTAGTTTTTAGGGCAATAACTTTGGCCAGAAAAGTCCAAACCTTCATGATCTCTAAGATACACACAGTTGAAAAATATCCACCCTCCTGCATATGTAGCTATTTTGAGAATTGACAAATATGTTTATGTGGCCTTATAGGGCTGCACTGATGAAATAATTTCAACATAATAATCACCCCACAAGTTTTAAGTAATCATGGATTGACCATATATGGAAGTTATCAGAAGAGTAGAGGAAATATGACCAATAATTATAATTTTAGCCCAAAAATGCTAACACTTCTAAGGTTGGATGCCAACAAATCCATTATCACTGTGAGGTTTACACAACTACGTAAATGCTGTACTTACCATGACTGTAGCAGGTTGCCAAGATGTTCACGTCAGTAGGAGAACAACTGAGGTGCCTGTGGCAGTACAAAATAGCAAAACAGTTGCAAACACACACAAAACATTACACTACAACACACACACACAAAACATTACACTACAACACACACACACACACACACAAAACATTACACTACAACACACACACACACACACCATATTTCTCCGCAGAGGTGTTGGTAAACAGTCTTACTGTCAATACCAGCTAATTCTTCATCATATTCTATCAAGTGGACCTGTAAATACGCACATTACATACAGAGTACGTTAGTGTAGTTATCAAACTATGTGACTACCTGATAAGGAAACACTGTACACCACATACCATGTAGTGGAATAGGGAAGAATATTACAGTTTTAGCACAGCACAAAGCACTGACACACCCATTTAGGCCACCAGGGGTAGAGAGTAGTAACACAATGCCAGGTCTCAAATATATGCCTAGCTAGTGCAGTCGCAGTTGCCTAGGTGTTTCTTACAATTCTTTTCACTGAATTGAACAATGAAGCAAAAACGCATCATATGACCTAGTTTCCAATACACCGAGGAAAACATCAAGGAGGGTGAGGTATGAAGATGATTCCAATAAGTAAATACAGGTCTCGTTCAATGACCAGGGTGAAGGGTTGCTTGAAAGAAATTAATCACAGTCATAATTAAAGGCAATACCCCACATGAAGGTGAGTTGGTATTACAGGAAAGAAGCTACACAAATGATATTAGTCTAATTGGTATGTCCATATCAGTTACATTATGTCAACCATTATAAAAAGGTTATCCATGACTTCATTACTGGGTAAAGAATATCAGATTAAGATATAAAAACAAGACTATGACATCACAGTTCCTGTGTATAACTGTATTCTTACTCAAGTTTGCCATACTCACAGCAGGAGCACATGTAAATGGCACAATGTGTTTTGTGGTGTTTATGGGTCCCTTCTCACACTTACCTGTTGGTTACTATAGAAAAGCATGGAAAATTACAGTACATGGTATAGTAATGCAATTATACTGTACATACACTCACTTGAAACACAAAGGAGCAAGGTTCACTCTACCATACAACATATGTATAACTAATATTCTGTTGTACTCTGAGGTTTATTTATTGGATAAAAAAAACATTAATGCATTTGAGTGAATTGTTTGAGAATTGCTTATTGGCCTTGTCTGTTGACCAACAGTTTGATCATAGGTCATACTGTAGTGTTTCTCTTTGTAATACAATATCTATAACATGTTCAATGTAGTCGTGTATACCTGATTGTCATGTTTCAGTGATTGCGTTCCACAAAAGAATTGTATCCTCTCTGTTTCTGCTACTCGTGCTGCCAGTGCACGACCCTACAACACAACCAAATCATAAAAATAATATCGAAAGCAAACAATATGGGAAGCAAGAGTTCATAATATAAAAAGAGAGATATATTATGAACTTTTGATTAAAGTAAATAAGCATAGTATACGGAGAATATACTAATTGCTGTGATAAAATCAAACTTAATACAGTGCATTTAATACAAACTGTACCTCCTATAAAAGTTTAATATTTTAGCTACTTCTAACATAATACAGGTCCTCACCGGAAACTCCAGTCCATATATTATCGGAGCTTTGTCGTCCATTTTTATTGATTTTAGCACCACTCAATTCAAAGTCTGTTTCCGTAACGTTTTGAAGATGGCGAAGACGAAAGACTCAAGAGCGGAACGCCATCAGGTAATATTAGCTGAACTACTCAAAGAAGAAGACAACAAATATTGCGCCGACTGTGGAGTAAAAGGTGAGCTAGTGTTCGCCAGGGCAAATTATTGATCGGTGTGTCATATACACACGAGTTTGTTTCAACCTTCCAGTTTTTTAGGGCTCTGACAACTTTGATACGACTACTAAATAGCGGCTGGTGCTCTACGCTGATATTCCTCTACGCTATATCACTTGTACTAGAGCTACACTCCGTTCTTTTTAGTTTAATGGGCGTGTAGCGAATTGTAGGTCGCTTGGGTTGATCTGTTTTTGTGATAACCAACCACTATACAATGGTAAATACGTCCTTTGTGGCTCTACCAGTACTTGACCACTGTAATTTGCACAATGTCTGGTTCATGACATCATAGCCAAACCCTGATATTATCGTGTACCAGGAATCTGAGGGTGTAATGATGCATGTAGCTAGACAATGGTGTGTGCCTCCATTAGCTGCTGTGTACAATACAAGAGCACTTGGAGCAATCAGAGTTTAACTTACACTAACTCCTCCCCTTATGTGCACATGACTTACTGTAGTGGTTGGCAGTCACATGTCTAGTACAACCAGTGGACTGAGATGCATTTTTCTTGGTGGGAATGCCTATGACATTGCCAAACTATGTTTTAATGAAAGTAACAGCATTAAAGAGGAGGCACTTCTGACAAGACACGGGGAGAGGGTATACTTAAAACTTGTAGGCGTAATAGAATAATAAAGTTTGTTGTTTATTTAGATCAGTAGTAATGCTGTGATGTTAATGAGCTGTTAATTAATATCAACACCTTCACACTGTATTCATCCATACCTGCTGGATGTGTCAGTTTCTCTTTGTACTTCAATAATAAAGCAAAATACTTACTTTTATAACACCACCTTGAAAAATGTTTGATATTTATGACTGAGGGTTGCTTTGTGTTGTTGGAAGTCATGTCCAGTTTGTATATTACTGTTTTGACATGAAATGGGCGGCATTATTCAATAGATTGTATGCCATATTGTTTGACTTCAATGCTAGTAAGGTCATCACCAAAATCTTATCTAATAGTAGAAAGTCATACATAATAGTCACACCCATTGGTATGTGTTGTAAATAGATGTCTGGGTGTTACCAAATTATTTAGCATGTATAGCAATGTACATGCCTGAGGCTTGATACATTTCTCTAGGAAAAAACAACTTTGTGTAATGATAACGTGTATAATCTTATTTAGAAATTTTCAAACTACTGGTATCATAGATTGAGTAGTCCCTCATAACATTGGAATGTGTAAATTTTGAAGTGTATGTGTGTGTCAGCTGTACTTAAATAAATTTTGTGCTGTGTATTGAATGAAGTGGTTAAAATATAGCAACCAAATATGTAGATAGGGGCTTTTAATGCTCAGTCATTTTGCTGTCATCCAGGAAGTAAATGTTGAATCCAGCAGTGTTAGGTG